>NC_053028.1:462502510-462524068 GCF_003073215.2 Triticum urartu
CGGCTATCCAATATGTTTTGCAGGTCCCGTGTGTTTCCCCGGGCCTTGGTATTTTTGTTTGAGTGGCTCTGGGGTGCAGGCTGAACTTCAGACTGAAACACCTCTCTAGCTTGGCCACGAGGTGGCCGGTCAGCCGCATTGTACCCTGGTGATGTGGGTTTCAATGCTTCCTCCTCGAGGTGAGGTAGCAACCCGCACTTTGGGTAACTCTTGGAGGGGCACTCGAGTTCGTATTCCTCGGCCGCAAGGACTTCAGTCCATCTATCTACTAGCAAGTCTTGACCAGCTTGAAGTTGTTGTTGCTTTTTCTTTAGCTATTTGCTGTGGCCATAAGCCGACGCTTGAAGCGCTCCTGCTCGACGGGATCCTCAGGCACGATGAATTCTTCGTCGCCGAGTCTCACCTCGTCTTCGGAGAGAGGCATGTAATTGTCCTCCTCCGATTCTCCATCTGCTGCCTTCTTTGGAGGGCTAGCTTGTTCACCCTCCTGCTCTACATCGTGCTAGAGGGGATTGTGGTTGTCTTCAGCACTATCCGGAGTGTTATTGTCTCTTTTGCCGGTATCACTACTTTTGCTGTGGCGGGACTTAGAGCGGCGCCGCTGACGTCGGCGCTTGGGTTGCTTCTTAGAGGGGTCATCCTCGGCTATCTCGTCGCCGTTGCCTTCTTTGGGGGTGTCCACCATGTATATATCATATGATGAGTTGGCGGTCCAGCGCCCTGTGGGTTTTGGTTCCTGTTCGTCTCCTGCATCGTCATCCATACCGTCGATGTCTTCGGAGTCGAAGTCGAGCATGTCGGTTAAATCGTCGACAGTGGCTACTAAGTGGGTGGTGGGTGGGCAGCGAATTTCTTCGTCGTCCGCATCCCATTCTAACTGGACATAGTTCGGCCAAGGTTCTCCTGACAAGGAGAGGGACCTTAATGAATTTAGCACATCGCCTAAAGGCGAGTGCTGAAAGATATCCCCGGAGGTGAACTCCATGATCGGTGCCCAATCGGATTTGATAGGCACGGATGTAGGCGGCTCAGAGTCCATGGCTGGAGACAAACCCAATGGTTTGGCAACACGGCTCTCGTAAGGGGTGAAATCAGTATCCGGCTCCATCGCCACTGAGAGTTGGCCTCCATGGCGGGGTCCATCCCTCCGTCCTCGGATGGCTCAATTTTCTCCGGATTGAAGGCCGGAGTAGCTGCAGATGCGATCTCCTGAACACTGTCCGTGGCAGAGTTACGTCATGCTCGTCGTGATTATGCGACGCACCTAACATGGGCTCGAATCCGCCGAAGATCAAGTCTCCGCAGATGTCGGCAGTTTAGTTTAGGTTTCTGAACCTGACCTGATGGCGAGGGGCGTAGCTCTCGATCTGCTCCAGATGGCCAAGTAAATTGGCCCGCAGTGCGAAGCCGCCGAATACGAAGATCTGTCTGAGGAGGAAAACCTCACCCTGGACCGCATCGTTACCAATGATCGAATGGGCCATCGAGCCTTACGGTGACGCACAGTGGAACTCTCAATGAAAGCACCAATGTCGGTGTCAAAACCAGCGGATCTCGGGTAGGGGTCCCGAACTGTGCGTCTAAGGTGGATGGTAACAGGAGGCAGGGGACACGATGTTTACCTAGGTTTGGGCCCTCTTGATGGAGGTAATACCCTATGTCCTGCTTGATTGTTCTTGATGATATGAGTATTACAAGAGTTGATCTACCACAAGATCGTAGAGGCTAAACCCTAGAAGCTAGCCTATGGTATGATTGTATGTTGTCCTACGGACTAAACCCTCCAGATTATATAGACACCGGAGGGGGCTAGGGTTACACAAAGTCGGTTAAAAGGTAGGAGATCTACATATCTGTATTGCCAAGCTTGCCTTCCACGCCGAGGAGAGTCCCATCCGGACATGGGACGATGTCTTCAATCTTGTATCTTCATAGTCCAACAGTCCAGCCAAAGGATATAGTCTGGCTGTCCGGTGACCCCTAATCCAGGACTCCCTCATCTGCCATTCTTGCTTTATTATCCCTCCCGAGCAATCTGCAATGGCTGGCGGCATCATTTAGTTCACGTGTCATCGATGATATTTTCTCCTCGCATTGGTGCCGAGCAGCCTGTTCAGCCTTTAACTCGGTGGATGCCTTTTCGCAGCCACATGACTAATCATGGCCTGCTCCTTGGCCCGGGCTAGCTCAACCCGAAGGATCTCGACTGCGGCAGCACCATCTGTAGATATGTATATGTTATTACACAAAATCTTCAAGCCATGCGTATATTTTAAACACGTGCATATTATGACTGCCCCAAAAACATACCTTGAGCCTCGTCAAGTCACTTGTTGATAAGTGTGACGTCATTATCCAGCTCATCAATCTTGTGTTGCAAATCCGCAACTTCTGTAGTACGGGTAGTTGCCGGGAAGGTCACCGCCTGTGTTCCAATTGATAAGATTATCTCCTGGGCCTATCTTTTGATTCTCTGGTCGCCTCCCTCGGGAAGCCAATCAGAGTCTCAGGGGCTACTATCTATACACAGGTGCATTTTGTGAATAAAGCGCAAATCGAAAATTGTACAGTACAAACCTCGAAGCCTCTTAGCAGGCCCATGAAGGCCTCATTCAATCCGCTTTTCACGGACAGGACCTTTTCAATCACCGTACCCATCAAGGTACGATGTTCCTCTAAGACGGACGCCCGTCGCAGCATGTTCGTCGAATATATCCGGCGCCTCTGGATCTCCGGAAACTGCTTGTAGGAGTATGGCCTCCCTTCGAAGGGATCCGTTTATTCGTCTCCGGCTTTAGACCGGACTGTTTGGGACCTTCATTGTTGGCCCCCAGACCCTGGGCCACTGAAGTATCACCTTCGGGTAGTGTCTTCGTCATCCCTCGCTCCAATTGATTAGGGGAGACCAGCTACCTCTTGAGCACTTTGTTGGTTTTCCCTTGAAGAGGAAAGGGTGATGCAGCAACATAACGCAAGTATTTCCTTAGTTTTTGAGAACCAAGTTATCAATCCAGTAGGAGACTACACGCAAATCCCTCGTACCTACACAAACAAATAAGAACCTCGCAACCCACACGATAAAGGGGTTGTCAATCCCTTCACGGTCATTTACGAGAGTGAGATCTGATAGAGATAATAATAATAATAATAAGATAAATATTTTTGGTATTTTTATGATATAGATTGAAAGTAAAGATTGCGAAATAAAATAGATTGGAAACTTATATGATAAAAGATAGACCCGGGGGCCATAGGTTTCACTAGTGACTTCTCTCAAGATAGCATAAGGTGGGTGAACAAATTACTGTCGAACAATTGATAGAAAAGTGCATAATTATGAGAATATCTAGGCATGATCATGTATATAGGCATCACGTCCAAGACAAGTAGACCGAAACAATTCTGCATCTACTACTATTACTCCACACATCGACCGCTATCCAGCATGCATCTAGAGTATTAATTTCATAAGAACAGAAGTAACGCATTAAGCAAGATGACATGATGTAGAGGGATAAACATAAGCAATATGATAAACCCCATCTTTTTATCCTTGATGGCAACAATACAATATTGAACCCAAAGCTAAGCACTTCTCCCATTGCAAGAAAGATCAATCTAGTAGGCCAAACCAAACTGATAATTCGAAGAGACTTGCAAAGATAATTAAATCATACATATAAGAATTCAGAGAAGAACCAAATATTCTTCATAGATAATATTGATCATAAACCCACAATTCATTGGATCTCGACAAACACACCGCAAAAGGAGTTACATCGAATAGACCTCCAAGAAGATCGAGGAGAACTTTGTATTGAGATCCAAAGAGATAGAAGAAGCCATCTAGCTAATAACTATGGACCTGAAGGTCTGAGGTAAACTACTCACACATCAACGGAGAGGCTATGGTGTTGATGTAGAAGCCCTCCATGATCGATTCCCCCTCCGGCGGAGCTCCAGAAAAGGCCCCAAGATGGGATCTCTTGGGTATAGAAGGTTGCGCGGTGGAAATAGGGTTTCATGGTGCTCCTGGATTTTTTTGGGGTATATGGATATATATATATATATATTGGAGGAAGAAGTAGGTCGTGCAGCTGCGAGGGGCCCACGAGGGTGGGGGGCACGCCTAGGGGGCAGGCGCGCCTCCCTGCCTCGTGGCCACCTCGTTTCTTTCTTGACGTCTACTCCAAGTCCCCTGGATCACGTTTGTTCCAAAAATAACTCTCCCGAAGGTTTTATTCCGTTTGGGTTCCGTTTGATATTCCTTTTCTGCGAAAACACTGAAATAGGCAAAAAAATAGTAATTTGCACTGGGCCTTGGGTTAGTAGGTTAGTCCCAAAAATAATATAAATGTCGGGACCCCGATCCTAAGCCACATTGATCTAGCATGTAACACATCATATAACTTTGCGGCCTCACACACGGTACCCCACGGGTGTGACCTTACCTGGCATGGGACCGTTTGCGCCTTTTGGCTCACGTATATGATAGTGTCACTAGCATCATATGATAGAGAACCCGGGCCGACATGACTAGTCGTGAACCCAAAGTGGCAGTAACTTATAGGGACAGGCATACATGACCTAGCAACAAATGTGTCAGTCATCAGCGAGTTAATTTGGGCTGTAGAAACTGGGCTAGAAGGACTCTGAGAATCCAGGCTGTAGCAGGCTAACAGGACTCCGAAAGACACCACGTGACATTTCCACGAAGGGACAGACACGGGATCGAAGAAGGACACATGACGGCCAGTCTAAGCGTTCCGGAGCAGTAGCAATAGGGCTAACAGGACTCCGGTAAATCGGCTGTAGCAGGACTACATGGCTCATGGAAGCACTAAGACTACATTTCCCCATAAGACAGGCTACAAGGATAGAACAACTAGGTTGTCGGATCCCACACATACCAAGCATTTCAATCATACACACAATATGCTCGATATGTGTAAATACAACATGGCATCACAACAAAACTCTATGACTCAAAGTATTTATTCATTAGGATCCGAGGAGCCAGATATTACAACATGGGTCTGATGACCCAGCATTCAAGTCATACAAGCAACAAGCGGAAGCATAAACATGTCTGAGTACAGAAAACTACAAATGAAAAAGGCTAAGAAGCCTGACTATCTGCAAGACCCTCCCAAGGGTACAAGATCGTAGCTGAGGTAACAAGCTAAACGTCGAAGTCCACGCGGAACTACTAGCGAGATTGAAGTCTCTCTACAAAAACGTGAGTACAAATGTACGCAGCAAGACTTACATCAGAACTAACTACATATGCATCAGTATCAACAAATGGTGGTGGAGTTTAACTGCAGCAAGCTAGCTTTGACTCGGTGGCTATCCTAAACTACGACTGCAAGTAACTCTTTTGAGGTGGCGCACACGAGTCCACATATTCACCAAAAAATACACCACTATGGATCCGGTCCCGTCTCCCTACAAGAACGCCATCCATTGCACTCACGCTTATCTTGCGCATTTTAGAGTATCCACTTTCACTTGTCTATGAACTGTATAGGTAACCCAAAAGTCCTTTACCGCGGACACCGCTATTCGAATAGATCATTTATAACCCTGCAGGGATGTACTTCTTCACACACGCTCTCGCCACTTACCACCATGTACACGTCGTGTATCTTGGCAACCTTCAAGCGGAAGCCTGGCAAGGGAGTCGGCCATGACCTGACTAACCACACAAGTCTCTAGTCCTGGTTTATCGCATATTCGGGTTCCATCCGCAAGGAGATCCGGCCGGGGTGTCGCTCACGGCCCCAAATGATGTGTTAGGGTTCCCAAGCCCACCTCGATGGATGGATCTACGCTTGGTGCACCGTGCCATGATGCCTAGTCTGTCCCAAGCCCACCTGTACCGTGTGTCACTTGGTAGATTACTAACACTACCTACAAACACCAGAAACTAGTTGCAACTCCTGGACATAGATCGAGGCGGTTAATAAGTCGAGAGAGCTTGGAGTGCCCGGAGCCCAATGTGTGGTAGTAGTTGTTCATGGATCACAAACACAGAACTCAGTTCCTGAGGACGGTTTCAATGAGACAACCCACCATGTCCTCCTACATGGCCTCTCACCGCTACCTTTACCAAATCGTATTCACACACTTAGCTCTCAATAGTAAGACATGTTCACCACATTCCAATTCATCTGCGATGAATCAGACCTGAACTCAACTCTAAGAAGTAGCAAGCATGACAACAAGCATGAATGAGTAGGCACATCAGGGCTCAAAAAACACCTACTCATGCTAGTGGGTTTCATCTATTTACTGTGGCAATGACAGGTCATGCAAAGGAAAGGGGTTCAACTACCGCAACATGTAACAGTTGAATCGTTGTTGTCCTAGTGCAGTAAAAGAGAGCAGGAGCGAGAGAGTGGGATTTTATCGGAATGAAGAAGGGGGTTTTGATTGCCTGGCACTTTTGAAGATAGTATAGCTCTTCATCGATGTCATCGAACTCATCGTTGGAACTACGTCACTAAGAAGGGACAAATACCGGCAAACAGAGAAAGAACACAATCAATGCAATGCAACAATATGATGCATGATCATGACATGGCAATATGCTGTGATTTGAGCTAATGCAACATAAAGTCATTTTGATTGAAGTGGAATTCAAAGCTAGATCAAATTCCAACTCCAAATCTATTATCAAATTTGTCCTAATCATGTTTCATCCTAAACAGTGAGGTTAACTTTATCAAAGATGCATGAAAATGTCATAAACAGATTTTTTGGATTATTCTGATAATTTTTCATATATAAATTATTTCATTTGGAGTTACAGATTATTTTCTATGATTTTTAGAAGTTTAGGTTATTTTCTGAAATAAATAATCATTTCTAATTTATTTAAAATCCATAAAGTATTTACAGCATCAGCGTGACATCGTCTAACGTCATCAGGTCAACGTGGCTAGTCTAGCTCAACCCTGACATGTGGGGTCCACACGTGAGTTACACAAGGTTGGTTAGTGTCGCTGATAGGTGGGCCTGGTCAACGTCGACGTCAGCAGGGTCATAGCTGACGCGTGGGGCCACTGTGGTAGGTTAAAACTTAACAGGGGTTTACCCCGTGGTTAATTAGGGTGTGGGGACTATCTATCAGTGGCACAGGGCGAGATTAACGCGGTAATTAGCCTCAAGCTAATGACGCCACATCATCTCACCGGAGATGAACGCCAACGAGCACATTCGACGATGGATGCTCATCGGGATCGAGCTACGGGCATCCATTTGCCTCGCTGTTTGCTCCTACGGGTTCCTCGGGTTCGCGCGCAATCAAAGGAGCAAGCAAGAGGAGCTGGGGTGAGCTGTGGCATCAGCGGTGGCGAGCGAAGCGACGGTCGGAGCTCAGCTTCGTGCGAGCGTGGCACTAGAGCATGCAGGCGAGCGACTAGAGGGGCTAGGCGGCCTCCTGGAGGCACCAGGAGCACGATGCGGGGCAAGGGCGCGGGTTGTTCGAGCTCGGGCCACATCGGCGACAAAGCCGGTTGGTGGTGAGCTTCGGTCATGGCGGGGAACGGTGCTACGGCAAGGAATCGACGCGGGGAAGAGTGGGTAACGATGGCGGAGCTCACAGGGAGTCGGACGGCAGTCTCAGTGGGCTCGGGGACGGGCTGTGGACGGTGAATCGGCGATGGCATCCGGCGGCCATGGACGGGGGAGAAAAGCGGCGGCGTCGCCTTGGGGTCGTCAGGGCTTGAGTGGGTCGGCATAGAGGTTCTTGGGGCCTAGGCGGATCTCAGGGTCATGGCCACGGTCAAGGGGGACGGCGGTGGGCATGGAAGTAGGGGACGGGGAGGCGCTGGGATGGTTGTAGCTGCACGTACGACGGTCGGCATCGACGACTGTGCTCGGTGGACCTGCGTGAGAGAGACAGGGGAGGGGAGAGTGAGCTGTGAGAGTGGAAGAAGGACCAGGGGGCTCGGGGCGTCTCCAGGCACTCGGTCGAGGACGGGGGAGGAAGCAGGAGGTGGCGTCCGGTGCGCGCGTGAGCAACACGCCTCTGCCTTCAGGCAGAGGTGGGGGGGGGCGGGGGGCGGTCAGCTGGGCTGGCCTGCCGAGCTAGAACAGCTGGGCCGCCAGGTGAGCCCATGTAAGGGTTTTTCCCTTTTTTGTTTTCTTTTCTATTTCTGACATTTGTTTGATTTAGTTTTAGGCACTAAATCATTTTCTTTTCTTCTGATAAAGTTTTGTAGGGACTATTTGGATTATTCCAGAGCCCCTCACATTTACCCAGAATTATTGGACATATATAAAATATGTAACATATATATATATCCAATGCAAATAACTATTGCATTAGTTCCAAATGCCGAAAATAAATATTTATGAGCTGCTAAAAATATTGGCTTGAATTTTACCTCTGACCAATATTTTTAGAGAGAAACATGAACATTTTCTTGGATCTATTTGGAGCAATTTTTATCTTGGTCATTTCCAGAAATGATTTCTGAGGCTTTCACATGTCCCCATTTCAAGTTCATTGAAATATAAACATGATGCAAACAACAGTAGCTAGCCTAGAGCAAACCAGAACTAGGGATGTGACAATAAAAGTGTATAAATAAGCCCATTAACATCCAAAACAGATAATATAATAGCATGGAACAATTAAAAATTATAGATACGTGGGAGACGTATCAAGCATCCCCAAGCTTAATTCCTGCTCGTCCTCGAGTAGGTAAGTGATAAAAAACTGAGTTTTTGACGTGGAATGCTACCTAGCATAATTCTCAATGTAATTTTCTTTATTGTGGCATGAATATTCAGATCCGAAAGATTCAAGATAAAAGTTTAATATTGACATAAAAATAATAATACTTCAAGCATGCTAACTAAGCAATCATGGCTTCTCAAAATAACATAGCCAAAGAAAGTTCATCCCTACAAAATCATATAGTTTGGTCATGCTCCATTTTCGTCACACAAAAATGCTCTCATCATGCACAACCCCGATGACAAGCCAAGCAATTGTTTCATACTTTAGTATTCTCAAAAAAAAATTCAACTTTCACACAATACATGAGCGTGAGCCATGGATATAGCACTATGGGTGGAATAGAATATGATGATGGAGGTTACGTGAAGAAGACAAAAAGGAGAAAGTCTCACATCGACGTGGCTAATCAACGGGCTAGGGAGATGCGCATCAATTGATGTCAATGCAAGGAGTAGGGATTTCCATGCAATGGATGCACTAGAGCTATAAATGTATGAAAGCTCAACAAAAGTAACTAAGTGGGTGTGCATCCAACCTGCTTTCTCATTAAGACCTAGGGAATTTGAGGAAGCCCATCGTTGGAATATACAAGCCAAGTTCTATAATGAAAATTTCCCACTAGTATATGAAAGTGACAAAACAAGAGACTCTCTATCATAAAGATCATGGTGCTACTTTGAAGCACAAGTGTGGAAAAAGAGGATAGTAGCATTGTCCCTTTCTTTTCTTTTTTTCTTTTTTGGGCCTTTCTTTTTTTATTTGGCCTTTCTCTTTTTTGGGGGACAATGCTCTATTAGTGATGATCATCACACTTCTATTTATTTACAACTCAATGATTACAACTCGATACTTGAACAAAATATGACTCTATATGAATGCCTCCGGCGGTGTACCGGGAAAGGCAATGAATCAAGAGTGACATGCATGATAAATTATGCATGGTGGATTTGCCACAAATACGATGTCAACTACATGATCATGCAAAGAAATATGACAATGATGAAGCGTGTCATAAATGAAATGGTGGAAAGTTGTGTGGCGATATATCTTGGAATGGCTATGGAAATGCCATAATAGGTAGGTATGGTGGCTGTTTTGAGGAAGATATAAGGAGGCTTATGTGTGACAGAGCGTATCATATCACAGGGTTTGGGTGCACCGGTGAAGTTTGCACCAACTCTCAAGGTGAGAAAGGGCAATGCACGATACCGAAGAGGCTAGCAATGATGGAAGGTGAGAGCGTGTATAATCCATGGACTCAACATTAGTCGTAAAGAACCCACATACTTATTGCAAAAATCTACAAGTCATCAAAAACCAAGCACTACATGCATGCTCCTAGGGGGATAGATTGGTAGGAAAAGACCATCGCTCGTCCCCGACCGCCACTCATAAGGAGGACAATCAAATAACACCTCATGTTTCAAATTTGTTACACAACGGTTACCATACATGCATGCTACGGGACTTGCAATCTTCAACACAAGTATTTCTAAAATTCACAAATACTCAACTAGCACACTCTAATATCAAAATCTTTATATCTCAAAACAATTATCAAGTATCAAACTTCTCATAGTATTCAATGCACTTTGTATGATAGTTTTTATTATACCCATCATGGATGCCTATCATATTAGGACTAATTTCATAACCAAAGCAAATTACCATGCTGGTCTAATGGATTCTCAAAATAATATAAGTGAAGCATGAGAGATCAATAATTTATATAAAATAAAACCAGCACCGTGCTCTAAAAAATATAAGTGAAGCACTAGAGCAAAATTATCTAGCTCAAAAGATATAAGTGAAGCACATAGAGTATTCTAATAAATTCCAATTCAAGTGTGTCTCTCACAAAAGGTGTATACAGCAAGGATGATTGTGGTAAACTAAAAAGCAAAGACTCGAATCATACAAGATGCTCCAAGCAAAACACATATCATGTGGTGAATAAAAATATAGCCTCAAGTAAAGTTACCGATAGAAGAAGATGAAAGAGGGGATGCCTTCGGGGGCATACCCAAGCTTAGGCTTTTGGTTGTCCTTGAATTTTACCTCGGGCTGCCTTGGGCATCCCCAAGCTTAGGCTCTTGCCACTCCTTATTCCATAATCCATCAAATCTTTACCGAAAACTTGAAAACTTCACAACACAAAACTTAAACAGAAAAACTCATGAGCTCCGTTAGTATAATAAAACAAACCACCACTAAAGGTACTGTAATGAAATCATTATTTATTTATATTGGTGTTAAACCTAATGTATTCCAACTTCTATATGGTTCATACCCTCCGATACTAGGCATAGATTCATCAGAACAAGCAAACAACACACGAAAAACAGAATCTGTCAAAAACAGAACAGTCTGTAGTAATATGTAGGTTTAGAATACTTATGTAACCCCAAAAATTCTAAAATAAATGTCTGGACGTGAGGAATTTATCTATTCATAATATGCAAAAAGAATCAACCAAATCTCACTCTCCAGTAAAAAATGGCAGCAAATCTCGTGAGCGCTAAAGTTTCTGTTTTTTACAGGAAGATCGCTAAAACTTCCCCCAAGTCTTCCCAAAGGTTCTACTTGGCACAAACACTAATTAAAAGAATAAAACCACATCTAAACAGAGGCTAGATGAATTATTTATTACTAAACATAACCAAAAATCAAGAAGCAAAAATAAAATTGGGTTGCCTCCCAACAAGCTCTATCGTTTAACGCCCCTAGCTAGGCATTGATAATTTCAATGATGCTCACATGAAAGACAAGAATTGAAGCACGAAGAGAGCATCATGAAACACGTGACAAACACATCTAAGTCCAACATACTTCCTATGCATAGGCATCTTATAGGCAAACAAATTATCATAGCAAGCAAAAACTAGCATATGCAAGGAAGAGGAAAGAAACAATAGCAATCTCAACATAACGAGAGGTAATTTAGTAACATGAAAATTTCTACAACCATATTTTCCTCTCTCATAATAATTACATGTGGGATAATAAGCAAATTCAACCAAAATAGCTATCACATAAAATATTTTCAACACGATCCACATGCATGCAAAGTTGACACTCTTCCAAAATAGTGGGATTAACATTAACTAAAGTCATGACCTCTCCAAACCCACTTTCAATAATATTGCAAACACTATTATCAATTGCATATTCATCATGGAGAGTAAATAAATTTTCAAGATCATAAGATGAATCACCCCAATCATGATCATTGCAACAAATAGTATTCATAGCAAAACTAGCATCCCCAAGCTTGAGGTTTTGCATATCATTAACACAATTGACATTAAGAGAATTTATGATAACATCATTGCAATCATGCTTCTCATCGAAGTATGGGTGCAATAGCAACGATCTCATGTTTAACATAAGGAACTATAGCAAATTCATCTTAATAAATGTTGGCATCATGGCCACAAGAATAGCAAGCATCATGTTCATCAAGGGATATTCAATCAAATCATCGGAATCATAATTATCTATAGATTCATGCATATCATTATTTTCTTCCAAAGCAACGGTCATTCTCTCAATAAATTCTTTGACATAGGCATTATGAGCATAGTTTTCATAGCAATATTTAAGTATGTCAAGATTTTCAGATTCGTAGAGAGTAATATCATACTTTTCAATCAAAGAAGCAACTTCATAAGCACCCTTAAAAGCAACAAATTCTTCAATTTGTTCGATATCGTAGTAACTATAAACACCCTTTGCATAAGAAGATAAGATTTCATTTTCATTAAACTCACATAGGTAGGGAAGGTGTTTTTAGGGTTCTTAGAGCAACAAGTAAAATCACAAATTTCACAAAGATTCCAAGCATAACACAGCAATCTGTTTATTTGATCCCATAAGAGTCTCCCTTTTTCAGACAAACGGTGACGCACAAAATGAGCATGCTCATCTAAAGATTTCCCATCAACTAGGCTAGTTGGGGTTTCAGCACGAGCGCATAAGGATCGAAGATGATCCAAGTAGAACACTTTAAGTGGATCCATATCAATAGATTTTTAGCAAGCAAAGATGCAAGCAAATAGAAGGCACATGGAAACAAACAAAAAGACATACGGAAGAAGGCGAGAAAAGAAAGGCAAAGGTGAAGTGGGGGAGAGGAAAACGAGAGGCAAATGGCAAATAATGTAATGCGAGGGATAAGAGTTTGTGATGGGTACTTGGTATGTCTTGACTTGTGCGTAGATCTCCCGGCAACGGCGCCAGAAATCCTTCTTGCTACCTCTTGAGCACTGCGTTGGTTTTCCCTTGAAGAGGAAAGGGTGATGCAGCAAAGTAGCGTAAGTATTTCCCTCAGTTTTTGAGAACCAAGGTATCAATCCAGTAGGAGACTACACGCAAGTCCCTCGTACCTACACAAACAAATAAGAACCTCGCAACCAACGCGATAAAGGGGTTGTCAATCCCTTCACGGTCACTTACGAGAGTGAGATCTGATAGAGATAATAATAATAAGATAAATATTTTTGGTATTTTTATGATATAGATTAAAATAAAGATTGCAAAAAAATAGATTGGAAACTTATATGATAAAAGATAGACCCGGGGGCCATAGGTTTCACTAGTGGCTTCTCTCAAGATAGCATAAGTATTACGGTGGGTGAACAAATTACTGTCGAGCAATTGATAGAAAAGTGCATAATTACTCCACACATATCATGCATATAGGCATCACGTCCGAGATAGGTACGACCGAAACTTGTTCTGCATCTACTACTATTACTCCACACATCGACCGCTATCCAGCATGCATCTAGAGTATTAAGTTCATAAGAACAGAGTATGCATTAGCAAGATGACATGATGTAGAGGGATAAACTCAAGCAATATGATATAAACCCCATCTTTCCTCGATGGCAACAATACAATACATGCCTTACAGCCCCTATTGTCACTGGGAAAGGACACCACAAGATTGAACCCAAAGCTAAGCACTTATCCCATTGCAAGAAAGATCAATCTAGTAGGCCAAACCAAACTAATAATTCGAAGAGACTTCCAAAGATAATTAAATCATACATATAAGAATTCAGTGAAGAACCAAATGTTGTTCCTAGATAATCTTGATCATAAACCCACAATTCATCGGATCTCGACAAACACACCGCAAAAAGAGTTACATGGAATAGATCTCCAAGAAGATCGAGGAGAACTTTGTATTGAGATCCAAAGAGAGAGAAGAAGCCATCTAGCTAATAAGTATGGACCCGAAGGTCTGAGGTAAACTACTCACACATCAATGGAGAGGCTATGGTGTTTATGTAGAAGCCCTCCGTGATCGATTCCCCCTCCGGCGGAGCTCCGGAAAAGGCCCCAAGATGGGATCTCTTGGGTACAGAAGGTTGAGGCAATGGAAATAGGGTTTCGTGGTGCTACTGGATTTTTTCAGGGTATATGGATATATATAGGAGGAAGAAGTAGGTCGGTGGAGCTGCGAGGGGCCCACGAGGGTGGGGGCGCACCCAGGGGGATGGCGCGCCTCCCTGCCTCATGGCCACCTCATTTCTTTCTTGACGTCTACTCCAAGTCCCCTGGATCACGTTTGTTCCAACAATAACTCTCCTAAAGGTTTCATTCCGTTTCGATTCCGTTTGATATTCCTTTTCTACGAAACACTGAAATAGGCAAAAAACAGCAATTTGCACTTGGCCTTGGGTTAGTAGGTTAGTCCCAAAAATAATATAAAAGTGTATAAATAAGCCCATTAACATCCAAAACAGGTAATATGATAGCATGGAACAATTAAAAATTATAGATACGTTGGAGACGTATCAAGACCCTCCGCAACGACACCTCGAAGTCATCCGCCCTATTGGGTGAGGAGATCAGTGGAGGCGTCTTGCTTTCCATCATTTCTGGGCGGAGATCACCCGATGAAGAGGATTGTTGAGGAAGACTACGTGCCGAACTGCAAGAAACATTTATTCTAGATGTTACAAGAAAGGAACGGGACATATTTAAAACAGCCTTGTCCACTTACGATTCGGCCCGAGGCTTTTCCTCGTCATGGGACTGCGTGATGACATCGTCCTCCAAGCCCGAGCCACCCGACAGAGGCATCTTGCCTCGTTTAGGAGCCTTTTCCTCCCAACCTTTGGAGGCGGCCCTTTTCTTTCCATAGGGGGGGAGAGACGTTGACTTCCCCTTCACTTTTGTCCTCGGACGATGGAATCTTGATTCCCCCGGACACAATGTCTGATATACCTCCGGGATAGAGGCCATCTTTGGTCCTCCCACTCTCCGCCTTGCCCTCCTTCACAGGCATCTGGTATGGTGTCGGGGCCAGCATCCTTGTTAATACAGGATGCGCTGAGGCTTCGGGAAGGGGGGCCGAACACCTAATTAGTTCCGCTTTCTTTATCCAGCCCTGGAAGAACATATTTTGCTCGGTAACTTATTATGGTATACTTAACTACAAAGTGTTCGAAAGACAAGTACTTACCGGGGTATCCGGATGGTTGCAGTCAAGGCCGACGTCTATAGTGGTGTCCGGCCAATGTTTTTATTTCCCAAAAAACATCTTCCACATCCCTTTGTGCGTAGCGCCGAAGAAGTGTTGGAGGGTCCGTGGTCCTTCCAGATTAAACTCCCACATGTGGAGAGGCCTACGTTGGCATGGCAGGATTCGGTGGACTAGCATTACTTGGATCACACTAACAAGATCGATGTACTTATCGAGGAGGGTTCAGATGCGGCTCTGTAGAGTCTGCACTTCATCAACTGATCCCCAATCCAGCCCCTTATTGATCCATGATGCAAGCTGTAATGGAGGGCCGAAACGGAACACAGGTATAGCTGCCCACTTGGTACTATGGGGTTCCGTGACGTAAAACCACTCTCGCTGCCATTGGTTGGAAGTTTCGGTGAAAGAGCCTTTTGGCCAGGGAGTGTTGGTAAGCTTGCTTACTACAGCACCGCAGCACTCTGCCTGTTCCCCGTCGACTACTTCGGCTTCACACTAAAGGTCTTCAGCCATAAGCTGAAGTGTGGGGGATTCGGAGGAAGGCCTCACATGTGATGATAAACGCTGAGACGTGAAGGAAAGAATCTGGAGCTAGATCATGAAAATCTAGTCTGTAATAAAACATTAGCCCCGGGACGAAGGGGTCGAGAGCGAACCCTAGCCCTCGGAGGAAGTGAGAGATGACTACGACCCTCTCACCAGATCTGGGGGCCGGAATAACCTGTCCTTGAGCAGGAAGCCTGTGGGGGATCTCCGCGGTCAGGTATCTGGCCACCCGAAGCTTTGCAATATCCTCCTCTGCGATGGAGGAAGCCACCCATCGGCCTTGAGGGCTGGGTCCGGACATGATGGGGAAGCTTGAAGCAATGAAGTCGAACCTTGGGTGCTAGAACTCGAGGTTGGAAAGGCTGAGGAGAGGTTTGGCGTAAAAAGACGGCCCTTGGTTCCTTTATAAAGGCAACGGGTATTGAACACCTCCTCCTAAGCCTGAAAACCTGCCTATTGCTAAGGAATCTTTCCAACAGAACGGTTGGGTTACCCACGCTTGTATTAATGAGGATCCCCTAATAAGAGGACGCGGTCTCTGCTTCGACAGAATGTGCCAATAAAAACCATGCCTTGAAACATGGAACGGCAGGCAGGAAACGGTTCAAAATAATGACCGGGCAAACGTGATGTCACGTTACAAAAGTTATCAGCAGGTTGGACTCATGAAAAATTATACTCTCCACGGCTGTGTGTGTGGTACTTGTGTTGCAGATCCAGACACGTTTTGTTTCATACGAAGACTATCTTGGAGTATTCAGAAAGGGAAACCCGCCTTGCAATGCCGAAGACAATCTGCACGCCGGACACCTTGTCATTGAAGCCTGGTTCAGGGGCTACTGAGGGAGTCCTGGACTAAGGGGTCCTCGGGCATCCGCCCTATTGGATATGGGCTAGACTGATGGGCCGTGAAGATACAAAGACCGAAGACTCTGCCTGTGTCCGGATGGGACTCTCCTTGGCGTTGAAGGCAAGCTTGGCGACCAAATATGAAGATTCCTTTCTCTATAACCGACCTTATGTAACCCTAGATCCCCTCCGTGTTTATATAAACCGAAGGGCTAGGTCTGTAGACAGCTTGAATAATAATCATAGTTAGACAGGCTAGACTTTTAGGGTTTAGCCATCACAATCTCGTGGTAGATCAACTCTTGTAATACTCCTATTCATTGAGATCAATCAAGCAGGAAGTAGGGTATTACCTCCATAGAGAGGGCCCGAACCTGGGTAAACACTGTGTCCCCTGTCTCCTGTTACCATCGACCTTAGACGCACAGTTTAGGACCCCCTACCGAGATCCGCCGGTTTTGACACCGACACCGAGGCCAGACCCGCACCTGCCAGAGTTTCACTGCCCCACGCCTGTTCCGACATGGCGGCCAGCCCGCCAACTAGGCGAGCGCCTGCATGGCAGCATGCAACTTCTAGGCCAACTAGCCAAGCACCTGTGTGGTGGCATGCCGATCTTCATGAAGACCCTGCCACCGCACCAGATCAGCAGCCAGCCAGCCAGCCTGGCGCTGCATGCCTCGGCGACGGAATGGATGAGCTTCTTTGTCATCCTCGATAAAGCAAGAGGGCATGTCGGCAGCGCATTGAATGCGTTTGTCCTATCGTGCCAGGCGATAGACTTGTACATTGTACATACATTCCACCTCCTATGTGCCACTATGGCAACCCCTTTGACATGTAAAAGGAGGCCTGAGGCGTACTGGGGGAGGATTCAGACTTTTTGGCCTAGGCATGCACCGCAGCTAGTTCAAGAGCTCAAGAACACTAAATACACACAAACAGGACTAGGGTTTTACGCATCTTTGCGGCCCGAACTTGGATAAAAATCCCCCCGCGTTGATCTTCTAGACCGTTCTTTGTGCAGCCCGACGCCCCGCCAACCGTAGAAGGGACTCCCCGAGGGAACCTATAGGTGTCGTTCCTAAGCCCCGACATCTTTGTTCGCTCATGTTAGTCGTGGCTTAGTGCTGAGATATATCCCTGGTTTTGAGTGTATTGCTCTAGTCTTCTCTTCTCTCCTTATCGGCGTCCAATGAAAAGCCGGGTATGCACTGGGTATATCGTGCTGGCTTTCTGTGTGTGTCCGTAACCACCGCGTGTGTAGGTGGTGGGTGTGGTGATGTGTGTGGTTTGGGTGGGTCTGGTTTGTTGTGTGTTGTGTGGTGTTTTTTAACTCCATGCGCATGGAGGTATGGAGAGGTCGGCGGATGGGGTGGAGGCTGACCCCGCGAGGCAATCCACACACTCTGGCAATCGGCAGCCAGGCGCAGCGGGCATCGTGCATGCCGAGACGGCGTAGATCGCGCGCCGTTGGCCCGAGCGGGGCGGGCTTCCCACGGGCGGCGCGGACTCCTGGACCCACAGCTGGCGCCTGTGTTGTGACTTTCCCACGACACGCGTGACTAGCAGTGCTGCGATGTCGTTGCCTCCGGACACCGCCGCGGGAAGAGCCCTTTGCATCACTCTCAAGACGCACTGGGCCGGCATGCATGCCCAGACGCTGGCGGAAATGGCGTGCGATGGCGAGACCGTGATAGAGCTCCTTCTAACATGGTTAGAAGTCAGATTGCGTCACGGTCCATGCAGCTCGCCGCCACCCACGCCAACGGAAGCGTTGGCACGCGTGCAACTACTCCTCGACTCCCCTCCAGCAGCGAAGAAGCTCGTCGAGTCGAGGGCCACCATTCGAAGCCTCATCAGCTTCACCAACAAAGATGAACTACACCCAGCAGGACCCTCGTGCCGGTGTTCTATCGAGCTGGTGCATGCCGGCGGTGGGAGGACCGAGGACACTGCGACCACGGTGACAATGTTTCTACGGCATCATCCGACCCGCGAGCCCGCTGCAACCAACATCAAGTCCTTTGGGAGCGAGCTCAGGAAGACGCTCGGACCACTATCGGAGCGGCGGCGGGACGCGCGCCATCAGTTAGATAGGCGCGCGGGATCCACTATGGACCACCCAGCGCCGGGGGGTGCCGGTGACCTACCTTACGAGGTGGTTTATCCAACCTTTACCCGTGAGCTGCAGCAGTTCCAGTGGCCCACCCACCGCACCTTCAAGCCTGAGGTCGGAGAAAAATACAATAGCAAGAGTCACCCGTCGGAGTTCCTCAGCGACTTAAACGGCAGTGCCACGAATAAGTTGCACTATGATTATTAACTTTTTGTCTTTTGGCTTCAATATTTTGAATATGTGTATCACTACAATCAAGATTCAACAAGAATAGACCACTCATCAAGGGTGCATGACCATAAAAGATATTACTCATATAAATAGAACAACCATTATTCTCTGATTTAAATGAATAACCGTCTCACATCAAACAAGATCCAGATATAATGTTCATGTTCAATGCTGGCACCAAATAACTATTATTCAGGTCTAAAACTAATCCTGAAGGTAGATGTAGAGGTAGCATGCCGACGGCGATAAAATCAACCTTGGAACTATTTCCGACGCGTATCGTCACCTCGTCCTTAGCTAATCTTCGTTTAATCCGTAGCCCCTTTTTCGAGTTGCAAATATGAGCAACAGAACCAGTATCAAATACCCAGGTGCTACTACGAGCATTATTAAGGTAAACATCAATAACATGTATATCAAATATACCTTTCAGTTTGCCATCCTTCTTATCTGCCAAATACATGGAGCAGTTCCTCTCCAAGTGACCAGTCCCTTTGTAGTAGAAGCACTCAATTCCAAGCTTAGGTCCAAAATTGGGCTTCTTCCCTTGAGCAGCAACTTGCTTGCTATTCTTCTTGAAGTTCCCCTTCTTCCCATTGCCCTTTTTCTTCAAACTAGTGGTCTTGTTAACCATCAACACTTGATGCTTGATACGTCTCCGTCGTATCTACTTTTCCAAACTCTTTTGCCCTTGTTTTGGACTCTAACTTGCAAGATTTGAATGGAACTAACCCAGACTGACGTTGTTTTCAGCAGAATTGCCATGGTGTTATTTTTGTGCAGAAATAAAAGTTCTCGGAATGACCTGAACATCAACGAGAATTATTTTGGAATATATAATAAATATTGGAAGGAAGATCCATGTCAGGGGGACTCCACCTGTCCATGAGGGTGGGGGCATGCCCTACCCCCTGGGCACGCCCCCTGCCTCGTGGGCCCCCTGACGCTCCACCGACCTCAACCTTGACTCCATATATTCACTTTCAGGGAGAAAAAAACCAGGGAGAAGGATTCATCGCGTTTTACGATATAGAGCCGCCGTCAAGCCCTAAACTCTCTCGGGAGGGCTGATCTGGAGTCTGTTTGGGGCTACGAAGAGGGGAATCCGTCGCCATCGTCATCATCAACCATCCTCCATCACCAATTTCATGATGCTCAGCGCCGTGCGTGAGTAATTCCATCGTAGGCTTGCTGGACGGTGATGGGTTGGATGAGATTTATCATGTAATCGAGTTAGTTTTGTTAGGGTTTGATCCCTAGTATCCACTATGTTCTGAGATTGATGTTGCTATGAATTTGCTATGCTTAATGCTTGTCACTAGGGCCCGAGTGCCATGATTTCAGATCTGAACCTATTATGTTTTCCTTAATATATGAGAGTTATTATCCTATCTTGCAAGTATATAGTCACCTATTATGTGTTATGATCCGTTAACCCCGAAGTGACAATAATCGGGATACTTACCGGTGATGACCGTAGTTTGAGGAGTTCATGTATTCACTATGTGTTAATGCTTTGTTCCGGTAGTCTATTAAAAGGAGGCCTTAATATCCCTTAGTTTCGAATAGGACCCCGCTACCATCGGAGGGTAGGACAAAATATGTCATGCAAGTTCTTTTCCATAAGCACGTATGACTATATTTGGAATACATGCCTACATTACATTGATGAACTAGAGCTAGTTCTGTGTCACCCTAGGTTATGACTGTTACATGATGAACCACATCCGGCATAATTCTCCATCACTGATCCATTGCCTACAAGCTTTCCATATATTGTTCTTCGCTTATTTACTTTTCCGTTGCTACTGTTATCATCACTATGAAACACCAAAAATATTACTTTTGCTACCGTTACCTTTTACCACCGCTACCATTACTGTCATATTACTTTGCTACTAAATACCTTGTTGCAGATATTAAGTTTCCAGGTGTGGTTGAATTGACAACTCAGCTGCTAATACTTGAGAATATTCTTTGGCTCCCCTTGTGTCGAATCAATAAATTTGGGTTGAATACTCTACCTCGAAAACTGTTGTGATCCCCTATACTTGTGGGTTATCAACACTATTTTCTGGCGCCGTTGCGGGAGCATAGCTCTATTCTTTGAGTCACTTGGGATTTATATCTGCTTATCATTATGAAGAACTTGAAAGACGCTAAAACAAAAATTTATCCCTCAACTACGAGTGGGGGTAAGGAACTGCCATCTAGCTCTGCACTTGATTCACCTTCTGTTTTGAGTAAGCTTGCGACACCTTGTAGGATCGAAAGTATGTCTAGAGGGGTGATTAGACTACTTGACCAAATAAAAACTTCCTTTTCCCAATTTTAGTTCTTGGCAGATTTTAGCTAACTTTGAACAAGTCAAGCAATCTTAACACAATTCAAGCAAGCATGCAAAGAGTATATGAGCAGCGGAAAGTAAAGCATGCAACTTGCAAGAATGTAAAGGGAAGGGTTTGGAGGATTCAAACGCAATAGGAGACACGATGTTTTTGTCGTGGTTCTGATAGGTGGTGCTATCGTACATCCACGTTGATGGAGACTTCAACCCGAAGGGTA